>NC_133328.1:253484432-253523368 GCF_042186555.1 Aquarana catesbeiana | reverse complement strand
GTTAACCACTAGAAAATCTTTAGGAGGAATAAATCTACCTGACATCAAGAATTATTATTATGCAACCTTATTGGATCAGATGAAATTTTGGTTCTCTACCACAGAAGACAAACTATGGTTAAACATAGAAAAAGAAGCCACCAAAAGACAAGACTTATACGCCCTGGCAATAGCTTACTCTATAATTCCAAAGATTAACCTACCTAATTTACTTAGTATCAGAGCTACACTAAAAGCCTGGAAGCACATACTTTCCAAAACTAAAGTCATCAAAAATAAATCCATACTATCTATACCAACAGGAACATTTAATTATTGCAGCCTAATACACCTAAATGTTGATGAATGGGTCAAAAAAGGATATCTTCTTTATGTAAATCTACCCTTGCAGTATAAAATGATAATTTTAAGCAAACTAGGAAAGTACACCCATTTAAAAGAGTTCAATCCTAATAATCCTATAGAAATTCCCTCAATAATGTGGCCATTTCTTACTCAACATAATAACCAAAAAATAAAGGGAATCCTTTTTATATGAACTACTAACTAATTACCCAAATAATATTAAAAACACACACATGATTAAATGGGAGAAAGACAGCTCAAGAATTCTCTTGGGACCAATGGAAAAAAAAAACATTCAACTATTCAGTAAATCTTCCGTGTGTATCGAACACTGGGATAATGCACAAAAAATACTGAATAGATGGTATTTGACCCCATATAAATTATCAAAAATGTATCCCTCTACATCTGACATATGTCGGAGCTGTAACGAACAGTCAGGTAACCTTCTGCACATATTATGGAGCTGTAAAAACTTGCAAAGCTTCTGGAACTCATTAGTTTCATTTATAGCAGACCTTACGGCAAACCTAACCAAACTTACTCTGACCACAGCCTTACTCAGCCTAAATTTGGACATATACCCTTCAACATTTAGAACAATAGTAATCCATACACTAATAGCGGCAAGGCTCAATATAACCAGCCTCTGGAAATCCAGGGACGCACCAAAATTATCAACAGCTCTAGTCAGACTAAATATTCAAGCTCAGTACGAACTTTTGTTTGCTTATAAAAACTACTCCACCATCACATTAAAAAAAAAATGGAATATCTGGCTATCCCATCCTAGAACATCCAACTATTTAAAAGAGTGTAACTTGTAACTTATCCTTAAGTTTCAAGTACAATTAAGTCATTAATGTGCATATCTTTGATGTAGTCTAGCATTTTGGACCCACCTTTTCTTTTTTTTACTTGGAAAAAAACAACTTTATTGATACAAAGCACATATTACAAGTCATTCGGGTACATTTGTCCATAAAGGGTCAGTTACATATTATGATAACAATCTTAAATATGCAGGAATGTTACATGGTGTGCATGCCCATATTCACAGGTACAATAAACAGGTGTTTGCTGAATCCATCTTATAAACAAAGCGTTTCTCAGATACAGGGGAACATTGCACTGGGTATGAAATAGTTATACACAAGTTTCTCCGTCCTCCAACCACCTGTCCCAAATCTTGGAATATTTTTGTGTAGATCCCCTGTGTGCATAAATCAGTTTCTTAAAAGGCAGGGTGTCATTAATTGCTTTTTTCCACAACTGCAGTGTGGGGGGCATGTTCTGCATCCATCTCTGAGCTTTACGTGCTAGGAATAATGTTTCAAAAATAAATATTGTGTGGTATTTATCTACCTCTACATCTGGCAGTAGCCCCAATATACACAACTTAGGGTCCAGCACCACAGAGGAGATCCCATATTATCATGGAGGAAACGACAACCTGCGTCCAGAACATCTGGACTTGCGTGCAGCTCCATATGAGATGGTAGAACGAGCCTGAGTCAGCCCTGCACAAGTGACACGTCGGATCCGGCATGTGCTGGAACTTTGCCAATCTCATCGGCGTCAGGTAGGCTTTGTGTACTTTATACAGTTGTGTCAGTCTGTCGGATAGCTTGGGAGACACTGTCTTAGTTCCTTCTAAAATCTCGTCCCAGTCATCATCAGCTATGGGTCCTACATCCTGTTCCCATACCGTTTTGGCCTTGTGTGAAACTGCAGCTCCACCCCGTTGTCTGATTGCGCAATATAGGTGTGATATGCGTTTAGAGGGGTCATCTCCCATAACTATACTCAGCACGGGGGGCTCCATCCCTACCTCCATGTCCAGCAACTGGTTCTAAGTGCGCGACGGAGCTGCAGGTATTTAAATGCTAATTGTTGAGGAAGGGAAAACTCTTCTTTCATGCCACGTACACACGATTGGACTTTACGGCATACTTGGTCCGGCATTCTTTTCAACGGACTTTGTAGCGTAGGTGCGCCGGACTTGGACACACACGATAACTCCAAAAGTCCAATGGTTTTGAAACGCCGTGACGTACAGCACGTACGACGGGACTAGAAAAAGGAAGTTCAAGCCCCACTACGCCACCCTTTCGGGCTCCTTCTGCTAATCTCATGTTTATCTCGTGTTAGTAGAAGTTTGGTTAGAGACGATTCGCACTTTTCACACTTCAGCTTATGTCGATCGTTTTCTGCGGTTCAGTTTGTGCTTGTGAGGTTTGTATCTGCTTTTCAGTGCATGTTGGATAGTTCTTAACCTGCCTAGCAGGCCGTTCTGGTCCGCTCGTTCCTGATTTTGAGGTCGCTCTTCATAGGCCTTGCTGTTCTTCAGTGCGTTTGTTCTAAGTTTGTTTGTTTGACCAGCTGACCATTTTGAAGTTCATGCTTCGTGGGGACTTGGTGTTGGGGTTAATACTTTGACCCGAGTCCAGTCCATGTACAGGGCGAGGAGGAGTTCACGGACGAAGAATTGGTTGCGCCAGCGTGACCAGTTCTGTCACATGCCTTTGCTCCGTGAGATCCGTGAGAATAATCCTGAGGATTTCAGGAATTATCTCAGGATGACAGACCCCGTTTTTGAACATCTGCTGGCTATGCTGACCCCCTATATCAGCAGGCAGGATACCTGCATGAGGCAAGCCATCACTGCGGAGCAGAGGCTAGTTGCCACTTTACGTTACTTGGCGACTAGGAGAAATCTTCAGGACTTGAAGTTCTCGACAGGCATCTCCCCCTGGCTCTGGGGATCATAATCCCAGAGACCTGTTATGCTATTATTCAGGTCCTGCAGAAGGACTATATGAAGGTAAGTTTTATCCTTTAACATTACATGATATGTATGTAATGTTTGCTAATGTATTGTCTAAATGTCCTCATTACCTAATTACCATGCTTGGAATATGCTGTGAATGTCCCCTTTATCTTCATGCATGCCTGTTTTTTTACATTGATAATTTTTTGCCCTACATGCATATTTACCTTCAATAACCTCCCCACCATGCAATCCTGGGTCCATTTATACCTCTAGCCTATAGTCCCTTGAACAATGTATATTGTCAGCTCCATTGTACTGTTTTACCCTCCCCCACCCCCTCAAATGTTTGCAACTGTCAGGTGTGTTCTTGGCCCAAATTAGAACCCCTCCCCCAGCCCCTCAAATGTTTGCAACTGTCAGGTGTATTCTTGGCCCAAATTAGAACCCCTTCCCCCACATACAAATTGATCAATGGTCCATCAGAGGGATGAGTAATCTTTTAAGTGGGCCTTATGTTTTTTTTAATTTTTCTAAAAATAACACATATTAATAATGTTCGACTGCTGTTGTTCAAGAATGTTTTTGTGTAATCTGATATCCAAGTTATGTTTAACCACTTCCCGCCCGCCCTATAGCGGATTGACGTCCGGGAAGTGGTTCTGTTATCCTGACTGGACGTCATATGACGTCCAGCAGGATAACATGCCGCAGCGCGCCCCCGGGGCGCGCATCGCGGCGATCGGTGGATCGGTGTGTCAGTCTGACACACCGCTACACTGATCTTGGTAAAAAGCCTCCGGCGGAGGCTCTTTACCACGTGATCAGCCGTGTCCAATCACGGCTGATCACGCTGTCAATAGGAAGAGCCGTTGATCGGCTCTTCCTCACTCTCGTCTGAGAGACGCAAGTAGAGGAGAGCCGGTCGGCGGCTCTCCTGGCATAAACAATCAGCGCAGCCCCCCCTCAGATCACCCCACTGGACTACCAGGGATGCCACTAGGACCACCAGGGAAGGGGCAACGTGGATGGCCAGGTATGTACCCCATGGCCATCCACATGTGCCCAATCTGTGCCAATCAGTGCCCACAAATGGACACTGATTGGCACTATTATGTCAATGATCTGCCCAGCAATGCCCAGATCTGCCCAGCAATGCTTTATCAGTGCCACCTATCATTGCCCATCGGTGCCACCTGTCAGTGCGCATCGGTGCCACCTGTCAGTGCCCATCTGTGCCCACCTATCAGTGCCCAGTGCCCACCTATCAGTGCCACCCATATATACCAATCAATGCCACCTACGAGTGCCCATCAGTGCCGCCTATGTGTGCTCATCGGTGCCACATACCAGTGCCACCTATCAGTGCCCATCAGTGCCACCTATCAGTGCCCATCAGTGCCGCCTATCAGTGCCCATCATCAGTGCCGGTTAGTGCCACCTCATTGGTGCCACCTCATCGGTGCTGCCGTATCAGTGCCCATCAGTACAGCCATATCAGTGCCCATTATTGAAGGAGAAAGCGTACTTATTTACAAAAAAATTTAACAAAGAAAAACTTGGTTTTTTTTTCGAAATTTTCGGTCTTTTTTTATTTGTTGCGCAAAAAATAAAAACTGCAGAGGTGATCAAATACCACCAAAAGAAAGCTCTATTTGTGGGAACAAAATGATAAAAAATTTGTTTGGGTACAGTGTAGCATGATCGCGCAATTGTCATTCAAATTGCAACAGCGCTGAAAGGTGAAAATTGGTCTGGGCGGGAAGGTGTCTAAGTGCCTGGTATTGAAGTGGTTAAAAGTACTTGTATTTTTTTTTTTCTTGTTTGACTCCACAGTTTCCTTCGAACACACAGGAATGGCAGACTGTGGCCTCCCAGTTCGCTGACTGTTGGGACTTTCCCAACTGTGTCGGGGCGATTGATGGGAAGCATGTCCGCATTGTGCCACCACCCCATTCGGGGTCTTATTACTACAACTATAAGGGGTTCCATAGTGTAGTTTTGATGGCGGTAGTCTTGGCACAATTTTAATTTATGTTCGTGGACATGGGGAAGAACGGCCGGATGTCTGACGGAGGAGTCTTTGCACAGACCGAGCTGTGCCAGCGTCTCCAGACTGGTGGCCTGGGATTGCCACCTGATGACCAGAACGTGGATGGACTGCCCTCAGTTTTCATCGCTGATGAAGCGCTTGCTCTCGGCGAGCACTTGATGAGGCCATTCCCCCAATGGACACTCACCCCTGAAAGGAGGGTATTTAATTACCGGCTGGCCAGAGCAAGAAGAGTTGTGGAGAATGCCTTTGGGATTCTGGCCAGCCGGTTCCGTTTGTTCCTCTCGGCAATCAATCTTGCAGAATACAAGATCAATTATGCGATCATGGCTTGCTGCATTTTGCATAATTTCTTGAGACATTATTCTTTGACATATATAACTTCTGTTGGGCCTGAGGCTGGACTTGGTGTTGAAGAACCACTCACAGGCCTGGATAGTGGCCATATTGGCTTGGCCCCCCAAACCGCCCCTCAAGTGCGTGACAGATATATCAATTATTTTAATGGTCGGGGGGCCATTGCAATGCAACAAGAGCTTTAAGATTTTATAAAAAAAAAAATACATTTTGGCAACAATCTCTTGTTTTGATTCTTGTTTGCATTTAGTTTTGTCTGTCTCCTAGTGCACTTGTAGTGGCAAGTGCATTTCCCTTTAGTTAATAAGGCCCTTTGTCACTGTAACCACACAAAAAAATAACAAACTGTTATTGATAAATAATAAGCCACACACATTGTAGTAGTAAAAACATTTTTCTGTGTGCACATTGAAAGGTGCATTTTGTTTGAACGTGTTTATGTTATATTTGTAAAAAATATACGTGGTTTACAAAATTTGGCTTGACAACAGGGTTTTTAAAAACATAAGAACAAAAAATAACAGGAACTTACAAAGTTCAACATGTTAATAACGGTGCTGGTGATGTCACCCATGTAAAACAAAAAATTTGCAGATGCTCACAATTTGGGATTAAAAAAGGTTCTAGTCAACATGTGCTATCTCCCATCATGGGGGAGCAATGGACGTGTTTTGTGTGTGCAATCCCTTTGTTCCTCTCACAAACTAACATTATTCTGATGAAGGGGTTGCAAACACAAAACAAGTACATTGATATCCCTCTGCAAAATTTTTTGATTAGTATTTATCAAGTTCAAACATTTTTTAAAAATAAAACTTGACAATGAAATGAAGAACATGATTGATGTTTTTAGGCAAAAAGTTATTAGATTCTGCCCAAAACATCAATCATGTTTTTCATTTCCTGTTGCATGCTGTCCAGCCGATTTCTCATGCTGTCAATTTGGTCACGCATTCTATCAATTTGGCCATTCCACACCATTATCTGCCCAATGAGTCTTTGTGCACTGTCTGTGCTAATTGGCTCCGCCGCTTGGCCTTCCACAACCAGAACATCACCTAAAATGTGTGGATAAAACGGAAAATTGTATACTCACCTTTCCGTAATTTTTCCTTTCCTGTCGCATCTTCATGGCAGCATACACGTTGGGTTGTGACTCCGCCTCCACAACCTGATAGGACCACATAGCTATAAATCAATGAGTAGGCACCCGCCCCAGTATTCTCTGTATATATAAAAGTCACCTCAGAAGGGTGGGCGATTGTATGCTGCCATGAAGATGCGTCAGGAAAGGAAAATTACGGAAAGGTGAGTATACAATTTTCCGTTTTCCTGTCGCATCATGGCAGCTACACATTGGGGAGTAACTCGCCAGACTGGGTGGGAATGCAAAGTAAGTTTATTGACAAGAAATAGAAGAGTTGGCCTGTATAACGGCCTTCCCGAATTCTACTGCTGATAAGCGTGCAGCATCCACTTTATAATGGGATATGAAGGTGTTTCTGGAGGACCAGGTGGCCGCTCTACAAATGGTTTCCGCTGAGACTCTACAGTAAGCTGCCCATGAAGTAGCCATTGCCCTGGTAGAATGTGCTCTTAAGCCTTCTGGAATTTGCAAGGTGCTCAAGGAGTAGGCCTTCTTGATAATTTTCACCAGCCATGAGGCGATGGTACGGGCAGATGCCGCTTGGCCTTTTCTAAACCCGTGTGGGATGACTAGAAGGTTTTCAGATTTTCTGAACGGTTTGGTTATTGAGAAGTACTGCAAAACGTTACCCCTGACATCCAGTGGATGAGGAGCGCCCTGATCCGTGATAAGGGCCGGGAGGTCAATCTCCTGGTTAAAGTGAAATGAAGAGGAGACTTTTGGGATAAATCGATCCGAAGGCTTCAGGGTTAGCCTGTTCGGGTAGATCATCAGGTACGGCTCTTTGACTAGCAAGGCTTGCATTTCTGAGACGCTCTTCACTGATGTAATAGCGATTAGAAATGAGACTTTAAGTGTCAGGTCCCAAAGGGAGATGTCTTCAAGTGGAAAAAAAGGTTTTCTGGATAAGACTTCCAAGACGGTTGAGAGATCCCATGTCGGAAATGAAGGCTTTCTAGGCCCTTTGGAATTGAACCACCAGTGGATTGAGGGCCCACTTAACTCCTGTCAAAGCAGAGATGGCAGATACTTGAACTTTTAGGGTGCTGGACCCAAGACCTTTGTCCAGGCCTGACTGGAGGAACTCGTGCACTTGCGCTACTGATGGGGAAGAAGAGTCCCAACCTTGTTCCTGAGCAAAAATCCTTCCGTAGGTACTATTAGTGGTAGACTTCCTAGCCTGGAGCAGGGTACTACCTTCTGAGAGCAGCCTTGGCCTAGAAATCTAGACCTTTCAGCCTCCAGGCCGTTAGGTGTAACCTCTCCGGGCTCGGGTGGAGTAGCTGGCCCTGGGTCAGTAAATCTGTCGACACGGGGAGTGGAAGTGGATCCGCTGTGTTCAGGTGTAGGAGGGTAGTGAACCAAGGCCTCCGTGGCCAGAAGGGAATCACAGCCAGCACTAGAGCTGCTGAATGCTTGAGCCTCAGAAGAAACTTGGCTATGAGAGGGGTTGGTGGAAAAAATGTAGCCTAAGCGGAAGTTCCAGAGGTGTAGGAGACAGTCCGTTCCCTCCGCTGAGGGAAAGGGAATCCTCGACAAGAACCTCTGACACTTCGTCTTCGCTGGCGTTGCTGCGAGGTCTATGTCCGGAAGACCCCATGTCTGGGATATGAGGGCAAATGCTTGGGAGCTCAGAGACCACTCGTTGTTGGAAATGAATGTTCTGCTGAGTGAATCCGCTAGGAGATTCTGGACGCCTGGAATATAAGCCGCCCTCAGATCCAGAAGGTTCAGTTGGGCCCACCGCCTGCATCATAGAGACGCTCCTGGTACCCCCCTGCCTGTTGATGTAGGCTACTGCCACTCAGATGTCCATCTTTATGAGAACTTGTTTCCCTCTCAGAAAGGTGCTGAATGCCAAAAGGGCCTGGAAGGCTGCCCTCATCTCTAGAACATTCGAGACCAAGTCCTTGGTTTTGAAATGCCAGCGGCCCTGAGCCGCATAATGTTGGTAGTGTGCCCCCCATCCCTCCAGGCTGGCATCCGAAGTCACTACTTCCTGATGGGGGATGACTGTCTGTTTGCATCTCCTGAGATTGTAGGGGCGTGTCCACCTCTGCAGAGATAGACTGGCTTCCTCCGAGATGTAAATCAGTTGGGACATGGACAAACCGTCCCACTGGCGCAAGAAGGAGGCTTGAAGGGGTCTGTTATTCCATCCCTTTGATAAAGTCACGTGGGTGTGACGCAACGCGTCAGGGTAGGAGGAGCCAGGTGCCGACGCTTCCCGGGGACGGCCGTACCCGGAAGCCTGAGTGTCTCTACTGTCATTCCGCTGACATTTCCAGATTTTAATGTAAGTTACTACTTTTTTTTAATAAACGTGCATTGGAAGTACTTTACTATGGGAGCATCTCCTTCTTCATTGTCATTCTGGGGCCGGTGGGAGCGCTGGTGACTTGCTAAAGAATTTTGACCCAGATATACCTGTAGGAAGAGAGGGACGGCTGCTGGAGCACCATCACACACAGAGGATTACTAACCACTGGCCTGACTTGGCCCACTGGGGGCCGCTGATAGAGGTGAGAGGCTGGGGGAAACACCTGTGTGCTGCACCAGTTTTCCAAGTATATGAATCCAGCACAAGTCACGCTACTGGCATGCTGATATCAACCATTTATATGGACACTATGAATCACATTGCATGAAGCATCATTATTTTGGACTTGATCACAATTTATTGTCACTATTTTTTTCACTATTTTTATTTTTATATTTTAATTTTATTATATTTTTTTATTGTTTTGGGGGAGGTGTTGGACTCTGGGAGCCTATTTCCGAATCGGATTTATATGCACGTCGGTGCATTTATGCCACATTTTTTTGCACTTGATCACTTTGTATTTATTATGTGATATAGAGTTGTATTTCATATTGTAGTACAGTTTCCATCATACATTGAGTTGAAGAATATTTTACACTATGGATGACACATTTTGAGGAATTATATATTTTTTTCATTGTTCGACTGGGTTTTAAGTAGCACTTAGTCACAGTTTCACTTAGTTTGATTTGAAGAATACTTGATTTATTGGATGACACATAGTTAATTTTGTTTCACTCACCAGTATTCTAAAGCTTGTTGATTTTGCTGCCCCCCAATGGGTGAAGTGATCATTGTCTATTGAGAGTTTTTGGTTATTGAGCAGTAAGGAAGCATATATTTTTCTCATTTGTTAGTATACTTAGACTAGCGCCACATAATTTTGATCTGTAATACGCCTGTTATTCCATTGCGCCCGCTGGACCATTGGAATGGTTGCTGATAGAGAACCCAGAAGGCTGAGGCATGCTCTGGCTGGTAAGAACGGAGCCGGGATTGATTTCTTTACTTTCTGAATTAGTAGAGATATTTTTTCCCGTGGCAGCTCCACTGTATTTGCTCAGGTGTCCAGTTCGGCCCCTAGGAAGACCATCCTTTGGGTAGGCTGGGTGTTGCTTTTTCCCCAATTTATTATCCATCCTTAGACCTTTCTCTCTTAAGGAGGCTATTGCTGGTAATAGGACCTTTGTGAATGTTCTGGGGGCTGTTGAGATCCCGAAGGGAAGACTTTGACACTGAAATTGCCCATGACCCACCGAGAATCGCAGGAATCTCTGGAATGCCGCATGGATTGGAATATGCAGGTAGGCGTCCTGGAGATCTATGGAAAGCATCCAGTCTCCCAGATTTATGGCCTGGAGGATAGACTGCAAGCTTTCCATCCTGAATGACTCCACCCGGATGGATCTGTTGAGGTTCTTTAAATCTAGAACTGGACGTAGATCCCCCTATTTCTTCATGACGAGGAATAGTGGAGAATAGAATCCCCTGCCTCTTTGTGCTGGCGGGACCTTTACTATTGCCCGCTTTTGGAGAAGATCCTGAACATAATTCAGTAGTGACAACCTTCTTTCCCGAGATGGAGGAATGCGGGTTGGATAAAATTGATCCCTTGGGGGTCCATTTTTGAAGGACCACCTGTGGCCGAAACTGATGGTGGCCAGAGTCCAGGTATCCTTTATGGTCTCCTCCCCAACCAGCTTGAATCTGGAGAGTCTTGCTCCCACTACCGCTGGCTGGACGGGCGTACCTTCAAAAGGGCTTCTGGTCACTGGAAGCGGGGGTCTTGGGCTTTTGGAACTTCATAAAAGATGATTGAGGATTCTTCCATCTCCTTCGGTACTCTTTCCCTGGTCTGTACGCTTTCGCGTCACTATACCTCTCCAGAAGGTTTCGCTTAAAGGGAGGAGGTCTCTGCTGTTTGGGCCTTCTATCCGAGGGGATGAGCCCAGACTTGCCACCAGTCACTTTAGAGATGGCTGAGTCCAATTTCATCCCGAAGAGATTCTTTCCATCAAACGGGATGCAACACTAATTGGACTTGGAAGCTGGATCCGCCGTCCAGGGTTTCAGCCATAACGCTCTTCTGGCCATTACCGAAGCCAGCATAGACTTCGATGCAGACCTGATGGTATCGACAGAGGCCTCTGCCACAAAGTCGCCCGCCAAGCTTAGTTCTTGCAAAGCTTTAACTATTTTTTCCTGGTCTGCACCCTCCAATACGAGCTTCTCGGTGCTTGCAGACCAGCTCGAGATGGCTCTTCCTACTGCTGCAAGCGCTATCGCAGGCCTGCAGGCGCCTCCTGCTGACAGGTAAGCCCTCTTGAGGTCCGTGTTGATCTTCCTATCGAGCACGTCCCTGAATGTTACCGCGTCCTCTAACGGGAGTGTAACGTGCCTGGCTAGGCGCATCAAAGATGCATCTACCACCGGAGGGGACACCAGGGGCTTACTTTTGGCTCCTTGAGCGGATACAGCTTAAGTAGTCTGTTATTCAGACTAGATTTCTTCTCTGGTCTTTGCCATTCCTCAATCAGGTCATCCAGTTTGTCTATAAACGGAAAGGCATCTGGATCCTTCTTAAGGTGAGGGAAATATTTCCTTTGTTTGGGTTGAACTTCCTGGGGGTCCTCCCATCCTATTGCCTCCTTGACAAACGGCTCTATTAGAGAGAAGTCAAATACCTCCAGACCCTCATTATCGGACAGAGAGTCTTGCTCCCTTGATGTGCTGGCCCGGGCTGGAGAGGCACTGGTAGAAAAATCTGCATCCGCCATCAAGGCCTGCGGAGCTGAGATTCCAGCAGATTCTCCGGTATCCGAGATTCTTTCTTTTGTGGCCTCCTCTAGACATTTTTGACAGGCCAGTTTATCCGGGAGGGCCACCGCACCACAAACCCAACAGGTGTTCCCGGAGGGACGGGAGTGGCGTGCGGGAGACCGAGGTCTGCACGAAGGAGAACTATGGCGGCATCGACCGTGTCTAGAATATGATCTAGATCGGCTCCTTCTGCGACTCCCTCTCGAGCGGCTTCTCCTGCGATAGGAATGGCTCCGTCTGTGTCTGGAGTGACTTCTTCTATGCGAGGTCTCTCTGTCTTGAAGCAGACGTTCCTGAGGACCTGATAGGGCTGACCAATTTAGGTAGCATTAGCAGTGCTCTCTTTTTCGATCTTCACTACTTACCATTGTCTTTCCCCCCCTTACCTATTAGGCTGTCGGTGATCTGCTGGGGCAGCGGTCTCCATAGTGGAAGAGTGGTGAAACCTGCAGAAACAATAGGATTAAGATATGCAGAAAGAAATAAGGTTTAGGAGACAGCTGGGAAAAAAAAGACCAAATACCTACCTTTGTAGAGCGTTTTTGAGAGAAAAAACTGTCTCAGGTCAGTCATCCAGCAGCAGCAAGGAAAAGCTGACACTGGAGCTTTTTAAAACTGCCGCCATTAGCGCCGAGCGCTCGCGCATGCGCAGTAGCGCCGCGAGACACCCAGCACCATCTTAGAACCTGGCAAAGGCAGAGAAGCGCCCTGAGACGACGCACTGCGCATGCGCGAGAACGCCGAGGACGCTCGGCGACCACAGAGGATGGTTTGGAGGACAACAGAGCCCAGCAGGTAAGAGAGAGTGGAGGAGGGGGAAGGGGGGAGACCGCTGCACACAACTAAGCCTGTTTAAGGCTTATTTCCTGAGGCCAAACTGAGATTTCCGAGGCCATTCCTCCAGCAAGCCTATTTAAGGCTTTATATGGGCTGCTACACTTCAAGCCTGTTTAAGGCTTATATCATGGTCAGGCAGACATATGAGAAAGAGGGTGCCCCTGAGATCACCAGAGTGGGGCTCCTTCCATTTAGCTCGTTTAGAGGCTGTACAGGAAGGACTTCCACCCAGGAGAGGCTAGAACCTGGCTGGGGCGAAGCGGTAAGGGGGTACTGATCCGTGCGGTCCTGACAGGTGAGGAAAAATAAGAGAATACTGGGGCGGGTGCCTACTCATTAATTTATAGCTATGTGGTCCTATCAGGTTGTGGAGGCGGAGTCACAACCCAACGTGTATGCTGCCATGAAGATGCGACAGGAAATAAATTTTGTAAAATATGCACGCCTAAATAGATTAACTTAAGCTGGGGTGTCAGTCACTCACTTGGTGGGGTGGAAATATCGCACACTTCCTCCACCTCTCCTTCCTCCAACTCGTTGGATGGGCATGGGCTGGGGCTTGGGGTAATTTCAGCTTCAGGCTGGTGACTTGGGGGGGGTCCTGGGATCCTTGGACTGTTCTATGAGTCTTTTCTCGCCTATGAGAATTAAACAAAAGGTATAGTTAAAACACAGTGATGATATTTCAGTCTTCACAAATATGAAACGTTGGTTAGAAGTTGTGGACAATTGTCATTTTGTTGCCAAAAAAATTTGGAAGACAGGATTAAAATTCACTCTGACTAAAAATGCAAAACAATACACATTTTCATGCAAGTTTCACAGATGCAGACATCTCAATTATCCCCTATGTGTATTACCCCCAAAAATTTGCTCTGGTGTCACATAGTACACTAGTGGTTGTGAGTCCAGATGTGCTGTGTCCTGTCCTTACATTACACTGAATCGTTTTTGAAGAAGCATTATAGTTTCAAACACATCTACACAACATCACCACATTTTTGGAATATGATAAATTATTAAGACCTAAATGTATGTCCAACCCTGTACCATCGTATTTGGCGAAAAACAAACGTCATTTTCTTAGTATCATATGTATTTTCAAAAGAACGGTCTTTACGAACAATGCTGGATAAACGAAAAGCATATGGATCAGCATGCAAGTATCTCATTCGGAACACACAAGTACTTACTTTTTTTAAGCAGCTTCTTTATTCGCCAATATTGTTCAGGCTCCCTACTTTTGAAGTCAGACCACCACTTCCTCAATTGTTCTTTAGCCCATTTAGTGCCAAATTTTTGGTCAAGAGCGGTGACAACTGAGGCCATTATTTTGTCCTTCTGCATATTGGGTCGGGTGTACGGTCCTTTTTTGCCATCATAGTCCTCCCTTCTCAATCTGGATGGTTGTGGCTCCGGGCTTTCCTCCGCGCTGCTTGCAGATAATCTCTCCGCCATCTTTATCTATATACTGCCACTGCGCAACGAAGAGTGAAGGGGCGGGGACAAATCGTACTAAAGAACGTCAGGGGCGGGCAACGCAGGTGTAGCATGACACATGCGCAGTGTATATAAAGCTATTACACTGGCCTACGTATGCCCGAGCAGAAGTAGCGAGCGTCAGAAACAAAGGTAAGATTAAACGAGGGGGTGTGTGTGTGTGTGTGTGTGTGTGTGTGTGTGTGTGTGTGTGTGTGTATGTATGTGTACCCTAGATTCTGCAAAAAATAATACTGGGAGTTTGGACTGACATTACAGTTTTTATCTTGTGTCTTGTCTTTCAGCAAAAATGAATCCCTTTAAGGATGCTGAATTTTTGACACGTTTCATTGATCTGTATCAAGAAAAAAGAAACCTGTGGGAGGTCAAGCACCCATTATATTAGAATAGAGATGCAAGGAAGGCAACACTGGGCACACTTTTGGAATTTGTGAAGACTCGAGTCCCCCAGGCAGACCTTAAGTTTCTGGACAGCAAAATTGGTATCTTGCGCAATATGTACAGGCGGGAACACAATAAGATCCAGGATTCCCTCAGATCAGGAGCAGCAGCAGACCAGGTTTATGTCCCCAAGCTGTGGTACTACCAAAAACTGCGATTTCTGGATGACCAGACAGAAGCAAGGCAATCACTTTCGACCCTTCCCTCCAGCCTTTCCTCCACCCTTCCCTCCACCTCCACCCTTCCCTCCACCCCAGCTGAGGAGTCCCAGGAAGAACTGGGCCCTTTCATCCTTGATGAAGTGGATGCGCCCAGCTTCAGCCAGGCATACTTTTTTTTGTGAATTTGGTATTGTGTAAATATTAATGATGTAAACGTAAAAAATTTTGAAGTGCTTCACCAAAAATGACTTCATCACAATTGTTAATATGTAGTCATATCACTAGACAGTAGTGGCCAAAAACATACTTCAAATATTGGTGAGCAGCTAGAATAATGGTGGGGTCAAAGGGATAGCCTTTACTATTTGTTTAGAATTATATTTGCAAGTCATGAGCTGAAAATTGTGTGTGATTGCATAACCCAAAATTACAACTACCGGTATGTCCCTTTTTTTACCCAGGATGAGCTCAGCCAGGAGGAGGCCGTGCCCAGAGGTATACAGGAGGAGGCCTTGCCCAGTGGGAGAGAGGAGGAGGCCGTGGCTGGGCCCAGTAGAAGCCTCACGGAATGTCAGGTGCCTCCCCTCCGCATTACCACAAAAAGGCCCAGGAAAATGACCCGAACAGAGGAGGAATCACTATGCCTCATTCGCGAAGCCAGCAAAATCCTCAGCACACCACCCAATGCTGAAGAGGCATATGGAACATATATGGCCACCAGATTGTTGGAACTAGAAAAGGGGCAACGCCTCCTCTGTGAGGGTCTTATTATTCAAGCGTATCAGAAGGGCTTGAGAGGGGAGCTTACTGAAAAAACATATATAGCAGATGAAGCCACTCCTCCTGATACTCCTCCACCTCCTGCCCCAAGTACACCACCAGAGGCACAGCCTCCAAGGAAGGCTGCAGAGAAGCGTGGAGGGAAGGCTCCATGGAAGAGTCGAAGGTGATTGCCTGGCTTCTGTCTGGTCTGACTTCTGACTGTGTTCCCTAGTCGCAAGATACCACTTTTATTGTCCTAAAACCTGATGTGTGTCCTGGGGGACAAAAGGCTTCACACATTCCAAAAGTGTCTCCAGTGTTGCCTTCCTCATTTCTGTTTTTACCAAAATAAATGTATATTTGCGTTACCTTACATTATTGACTATGTGTATTGATTCAAAAAGGACATTTGGTTTGTGAGTAGGCAGGTGCAGGTCAAAAAGACTATGTGGGCTATTTACAAAAGGCTAAATCATTTTGCAATTCAAGTGCAAAGTACTAGTGCAAAGTGCACTTTATAAATTGCACTGCAAGTGCACTTGTTGGAAGTGCAGTCACTGTAACTCTGAGGGGAAGATCTGAAATGAGGGGAAGCTCTGCTGATTTTATCATACAATCATGTGCAAGAGAAATGTTTTTTTTTGGGGGGGGGTTCCTTGCATGTGCCCCTCGGATCCACAGCGAATGCACTTCCAAATGCTCTTTCAGTGCAATTCCAAGTACAATTTGCACTTGTAGTGAAAAATGAATTTGCCTTTTGAAAATAACCCCCCTATGTCTAATTAACAAGGGACACCAACCTCATTAAGGTTCATTAAAACAATACAAATTATTAAGGCTATTGTGGTAACTTGAAACTCCAAAAAAAAATAAATAAATAAACTGACATTTTGTATAATTTAGCACACATTGTAAAATAGATATTGTTTAAATCTCAAAAAAATAAAGATAAGTCCAAAAAATAATTTTCTACTTTATTTCTGGAGATCTGGCTTTTAAAAAATATATTAGTCATGGCATGAGGATAAATCAAGAAAATAGTTTGTGAGAACTCTGTGAATATAAGCAGCAAAACAACTTCATTCCTCTCGCATTATAAAGAAAAAAAAAAAAAAATGCGCTGTATTAAAAGATCACAGAAGAGGAATGTGCTAGCTTCAATACGAAGGCTAGTTTTACCAGACCGAGTGCTTCCGTCTTGTACTTGCTTCAGAGCATGCGCCAGTTTTGGTCCGTCGGACTAGCACACAGACGACCAGTTTGTACGCTAGAAAGCCGAGTCCGTCGGACAGATTTGAAACATGTTCGTCAAACTTTGGAGGAAAAAAAGTCAGCTGAAGCCCACACATGATCGGATTGTCCGACGGACTCCGGTACGCCGGACCAAGTATGCCGTAAAGTCCGATCGTGTGTACGCGGCATAAGAGTCTGGAACTGCTTGAGCCCGGAGGTGGATAAGACCTGACGGAGATACAATATCCCTTGTCTAGCCCAAACTATCGAATCTGGAATTGTTTCTAGTTCCGGCATGTGACTGTTAAGCCACAATGGGGTATGGGAATTAAATTTCCCCACATTTTGCTTTTAAGAGATATTTCCCAGATGCTTTGGTGATGAAGCAGCATGCCCGAGTTGTACCGCGCAGAGGGACCTGGTACTTTTTTCCCGCGGAGTATAGCTTGAACGGGTTTATACGTCGGGTGTCCCGGTTTTTCACAGACCAAAGATTTGTAACGTTGCATTTCGGACGTGTGGAAGTGGTATATGTGGAACAGTTGCGATGCTAGGTAGTAATCATGTAGGTCCGGGGAGGGACATGCCCCCCATATCAGTTGGGTGTTTTCAAGGTTTGCCAAGCTAGTTTGTGTCTATTATTTCCCCAAACAAATTTAGACTAGCTTCCATCTGCTTAAAGATTTTTAAGGGGATGTATAGGGGGGCGTGCCACACCAGATATAGGATTTTGGGCAGTATGATCATTTTTATTACGTTTACCCGCCCCATTACCCCTAATAGCAATCTAGACCATGTCTGCATTTTGCTTTTTAATATGTCAAACAAAGAGGCTACATTCAAAGGTGTATAGTCAACCAGGTCCCTGGTTACCTCCACCCCTAAGTATTTAATCTTGGATACCCTAGCGAGTGGTAGTGGGGGGGTTGTGAAGGGTGGGGGAAAACACATCTATTGGTAGTATCTGGGACTTGTCCCAATTTATACGCAGGCTTGAGTAACCCCCCATGTGTTCAATAAGTCTTAATGCTGCTTGGAGTGATGGTCCCTGATCCGCTAGGTACAATATGGTGTCATCGGCATACATTCCAATTTTATCGACTGTAGTGCCTCGGGGCAGACCCTGGATATCAGGGTGTGCTCTGATGGCAATGGCCAGTGGTTCAGCTGCCAGCACGTACAATAAGGGAGAGAGGGGACACCCTTGACGAATGCCCCTCTCTAATAGAAATTGCTCCAAGAGCCATCCATTCGCAAAAATTCTCGCCCTGGGTGTCTGGTATAGGAGCTGTACCCATTTTATGAAGCGTGCCCCAAACCCATAACTGTTCAGACACTCCCATAAATATGGCCATTCTACTGAATCGAAGGCCTTAGCTGTATCTAACGCTACTACCACCCTCGTTCCTGAGTTATCGTGTCGGGCTTGCATATTCATATATAGTCGCCTGATGTTCATGGCTGTGTTTTTTCCCCGGCATAAAGCCTGTTTGGTCCGTGTGAATTAAAGTTAAGATGGCAGTGTTTAACCTAGAGGCCAAGATTTTAGCTAAGATTTTAATGTCTACCTGCAGGAGTGAGATAGGTCTGTAGGATTCAGGGAAATGCGGGTCTTTTCCCGGATTGGGGAGAACAATGATTTGGGCTTCCTGCATAGACTCGGGGAGTGAGTTCTGTTCAAATATAGACTGGTACAATGCTTTTAGCTTGGGGACCAGGATATCTGAGTAAGTTACATAAAATTCCAAAGGTAGTCCGTCCATCCCCGGAGCTTTAGAATTGGCTAACTGTGCGATTGCTTCCGTAATGTTGTGTTCTGTGATGGGTGCATCAAGAAGCTCAATTTGTTCTCGATTCAGCCGGGGGAATGGAAGATAAATACGATTGAATCTCCCTTCGCGTGTACCTGTTTTGGGATTTATATAGATTGCCATAGAATTGCTTAAACTGAGCTGCCACCTGTCCTGGTTCTGTTACATTACACCCGTCTGGGTTAGTGAGTGATACCACAACAGGGGGCTTATCTTCCATGTGGGCCAGAAAGGCCAGTAATCTCCCCACCCTTTCTCCCTGTTCATACACTCTCTGCCTGCAGAAAAAAACACGCTGTTTAGCCTTTTCTGTGTGTAGTTGTGTGACTAGTCGAGTCTGCAGTTTCACTCTGTCCAGGTTTTCAAGGGTTGGGCTGGAGCTATAGGCCGCTTCTAAGTCCTGCAGTTTGTCAGCTGTGAGTTGAAGTATGGTGTTAGACTCTCGTTTTCGCCTATTTATTCTAGAAGACAGTATTCTACAGGCATGAATTTTAAAGTCATCCCAGCGTGTGGCAAGGGTAGGGGATTCCCGTATCCTGTCCAAAAAGAAGAGCAGCTGCCTGGCAATGGAGTCATGGTCCTTAAGAAGGGATAGCCAGTGCGGGTTTAGTCGCCAACGCCTGGTGGGAGGAGCTACCCGCAAGGATGCCGTCAGCCAGCACGGAGAGTGGTCAGACAGGATCTTAGGGGCAAAACCTGTGCCCGTGACCTTTGGCAATAGGGCCCTGGAAACGAGAATATAGTCTATCCTGGACATAGTATTATGACTTACTGAGTGGCAGGTATATGCTCTGGTCGTGGGGTTGGCATGTCTCCAGATGTCAGTAAGGGCAAATTCAGTTAGTGTACGGTACAGCCTAGAATGCAGTGGTTCACCAAGTCTGGGTTCAGCCCGTGACGGGCGGTCCAGAGACGGAGTCATCGTGTGATTAAAATCCCCCATCCACACTACAGGAATGGACGGGTACAGTGCTATAAATGCAAGACCCTCTGCGACCACATCCGCCCTGTATGGAGGGGGATATAACTAGCCAGTATTAATAAGGGGCCTCCCCCCACAATCACATGTAGAAAGAGGTATCTGCCCTGCCGATCCGATACCACGGATACCAGCTCAAAAGGTGTAGATTTTGCTATCAGCACTGTAACCCCTCTAGACATATTTGTGTGGGTGCTGTGGTAAGCCCATCCCACCCAAGGACGTTTTAGGGCCACCTGTAAGTGACCTGTGACATGCGTCTCCACCAATGCGGCAATGTCTACCTTCTGATCTTTCAGATATTGGAGCACTGCTGTCTTTTTAATCTTATCCCGCATGCCCCTCACATTCCACATCATAAATTTAATGTCTGCCATGGTGTTCATTGGCACGAAGATTGTATATGGATCGGCAGGTCAGCATCCCCCCAAAACTGAGACAGCATGTCCATTCCATAATTTAACAAATATGATGCATTTGCAATAAGTGTTTGTTTAGAAACATTCCAAGTAATTAACAAGTGCACAACAGTGCTAACATTCCCAATGCTCCGATCAAGGGATCTGGCATTTTTCTTCCCTCCCAGCTTCTCGCCGCCCCAACTTGGCGGAAGCATATATACCCTTGCAACCTTTATGAGAATCAGCTTCCAGCTATCAACATTAACTGGAGGTGCAGTACTTAGTATATGATAAGCAGGAGAGATCAAAATAAGGATGAAAATAAGAGGGTTGCAAACATAGTGGGGGCGATTATTCACTGTGTGAAGCAAGGTTAGGGCACGAAGCATGTCCTGTATGTCTCTCTCACTGTCCGAGTGAGACTCACGCTGTAAGGATACTCAGTCATCCTAACGTATTAAGGTTTTGCGCCTCGGCCCTGGGGTATCTCCATGCATGTGCCATGCAGGCAATGATATGTACAGGGTGATATACTCAGCAGCCCAAGCTGCTCCATGCCCAAAGCCAGGTGCTCTCTATGTCCCTCACCCCCCCCCCCAAAAAAAAAAATCTTTTGTTTTTTGAATGCGTACAAGGGTTTGACCCCCTGGTCTCAATAGGGAGAGTCTCCGATCATATATTCAGTAATGCGTGGGTTATAAAAATGAGGTGGGGGGACGAGTTTGCAAGTGATGAAAAAATTGGAAGAAAATTTTGGAAGCCCAAGTTGTGAAAAGGGGGGTGAATGAGATGGGGGGTAACTTTCGTGTGAAGGAGCAAATGTGGAACAAGATTTCCCCCCACAGCGAAGGGAACATTTAGAGGAAAGGTATGGCCTGTCATCAGCCAACAATGGCAGCAGTACTCACAGTAACAGGCCGTGTACCCGTTTATCCATCCGGACGTCCGCGTTGATCCAACCAGCATGTTGCCGCCTTCGGGTCTTCAAAAAATATAGCTCTGCCATCCTCCTCCACCCTCAATCTGGCCGAGAACAACATGGCGTATTTAAGGTGTGCCGCCCTGAGCCGTCTCTTCACCTCCTGGAATTGTGCACGCTTTCTTTGGACTTCATTGGAGAAGTCAGGGAACACTGCGACATGGCCGTTGTCCAGGGTGATATTGCCTTTTTCTCTGGTTAGCCGAAGGATTTTATCTCTGTCTCTAAAGTTAAGAAACTTGGCAATAAAGGTTCTGGGGGGATCCACTACAGGCGGAGGTTTTGCTGGGATGCGGTTCGCCCGTTCCACTGCAAACATAACAGAAAAGGCCTCTCTTCCAAAATGTTGAATCAGGAGGGATTCTAGGTATTCAGCCGGGTTCGTACCTTCAGCCTCCTCAGGTAGACCGATGAACCGAAGATTGCATCGTCTCAAACGATTCTCCATATCATCCTGGTGATCGTGTAGCTGCTGGATCTGTCTCTGCAGGTCCTCCGTAGTATGGCTCAGGGGATGCAAGATGTCCTCTGCCTCTCCGATGCGTGTATCGGGCTCGGTAACGCTGTCTTTTACCTTAGATAGGTCCTGGCGCATCAGGGAGATGTCGATTTTGACTTCATCTATTTTGGCGGTAAGTGTCCCCTGCAGTGATGCTATGGCATCCAAGACCTTAGCTGTGTCCGCGCCCTGGTGGTCCGCCGTTGAGCACGTGCCAACGTCAATTTTGGCTTGCGGGTCTTGTTCTTTATGGCAGAATTTCACTAGCTTATCCACCTCCTCGGATGCCCTTCTCGGTGGGGACATGGTCCCTCACTATCCCAGTGTGTGGATTGCCAGGCCGCCCTCAGGTGGAGTGAGGTGGTCGCCGCTCCAGGAGTTAGCTCGGGGCCCCGATTCACCCCTCAGGCAACTGCTAGACGTGATTGTGTCCCGGCAGTGACCACACAGTCAACTCAGAGGTTGTTTCAGGGGTGGATGGGGCTTAAGGCCGGCAGGGGAACCAGGAGAGCCCACCCAGGCAGCAGCCGGGTGTAACAAGATGGCCGCCATTCCGGGACACAGGCCGAAGCCGCGGCCTGTCCTAGGGCAGGCACAGGACCTGGATGCTCTGCAGCTGAGGCCTCAAGCTTACCGGAGGTTGTTCCAGAAGGGGGGTGATTTTTGGGCTGGTAGGGGGCCAGAATTGTCCGTCTCGGCCGCCACCGGGTGTAGCAATATGGCCACCGCTCCGGGAACTAGGCCGAAGCCACGGCCTTTCCTAGTGTTGGATCCAGGATCCCTCACCACAGCGGTCACAGGCAGCGTTCGGGCCGGCCTACAGGCTCCAAAGACAGCGGGGGGAAGTAGGAGAGGGCCCCGGGTGGAGGATGTAATGAAATTCGGGCAGGATGCAGTCAGGATGTGGATCAGGAGTGTGGGTCAGCGGAGCTCACTTTAAATGCGACCTACACCATTGCTCTCCAGGCCACGCCCCCTGGACCTACCTTTTCAATCTCATTTGCAAGTTTTGCTTTTGTTTTCATTTTTTGAACCCAACTATCTAGTTAATTTGGTGGCCTGTCCATGCCTACAGTTTGAACCCATTAGGGGTAGACTGGAACAGGTTATCAAGTATTTTATACTTAGGCAAAACCTTTTTAAAGCAATGTAACCATGTTGGATACAAATGACTAAAGTAAATGACAATTTGTATTGTTAATTAATAACTTTCAATAAAAATGTATTGTTAAAAAAAAAAAAAAAAAAAAAAGTAGGCTTGGTCCTTAACCACTTCCGGCACGGCCTATAGCAGATTGATGGCCGGGAAATGGTTCAGTTATTCTGACTGGGCTTCATATGACGTCCAGCAGGATAACATGCGAGCACGCAGAGCGACGATCGCGAGTCCAACGCCGCATCTCTGACAGAGGCTTCTGACTAATCCCAGATGATCATCGCGTGAACCAGGAAGTGCCAGTAAATGGCATTCCTTGGTTCGCGCTGACAGGGAGAGCCGATCGGCGGCTCTCCCTGTCAGAGGGGGGTCTGTGCTGATAATCAGCACATTGATTATCAGCACAGCCCCATCAGATGTGCCACCACAGCTGCTAAAAAGTGCCCATAAGCTTCCAGTCAGTGCCCCATAAAAAAAACGTATGACAGTGCCAATCAGTGCCAATTAGTGCCCACCACAGTGCCAGTCAGTGCCCAACATAGTTTCAATCAATGCCCAGCAGTAAAACCTGTCAGTACCTCATCAGTGCTGCCCATCAGTGCCACCTGTCAGTGCCACCTGTCAGTGCCAATCAGTGCCACATGTCATTGCCCATCACAGCCGCCTGTCAGTGCCCATCACAGCCGCCAGTCAGTGCCCATCACAGCCGCCAGTCAGTGCCCATCACAGCCGCCAGTCAGTGCCCATCACAGCCGCCAGTCAGTGCCCATCACAGCCGCCAGTCAGTGCCCATCACAGCCGCCAGTCAGTGCCCATCAGTGCCGCCTATCAGTGCCCATCAGTGCCGCCTATCAGTGCCCATCAGTGCTGCATATCAGTGCTGCATATCAGTGCCGCCTATCAGTGCCCATCAGTGCCGCCTATCAGTGCCCATCAGTGCTGCATATCAGTGCTGCATATCAGTGCCGCCTATTGGTGTCCATCAGTGCTGCATATCAGTGCCGCCTATCAGTGACCATGAATTCTACATATCAGTGCTGCTTCATCAGTGTCCATCAGTGAAGGAGAAAACAAATTTTTATAACCGAAATGAAGAAAAAAACTTTTTTTTTTCAAAAATTTCGGTCTTTTTTAGTTTATTTAGCAAAAAATAAAAACTGCAGAGGTGATCAAATACCACCAAAAGAAAGCTCTATTTGTGGGAACAAAATGATAAAAACTTTGTTTGAGTACAGCGTAGCATGACCGCGCAATTGTCATTGAAAGTGTGACAGCGCTGAAAGCTGAAATTGGTCCTGGGCGGGAAGGGGCGAAAGTGCCTGGTATTGAAGTGGTTAAAGCGGTTGTATACTCACACAAATTTTTTATTTTAAAACCTGTAAGGCAAAAGGCATAATGAGCTAGTATGCACCACATACTAGCTCATTATGAAATACTTACCTTAGAACGAGGCCTCGGCAGCTGATCCCGGTCCACGCCAAGGGAGCTGACATTTCCCCTCGGTGTATCTTCTGGGTTTGCGGCTCCAGCGCTGTGAGTGGCCAGAGCCGCGATATCGTCACTACCGCACATGCACGCGGGAGACTTCTTTCCAGCAAGGTCTGGCATCGTCTGCCGGACCTTCACAGCGCATGCACCGCTGATGTCAGCGGCTGCATGCAAGTGAATATCTCCTAAACCGTACAGGTTTAGGAGATATTAATTTTACCTACAGGTAAGCCTTATTATAGGCTTACCTGTAGGTAAAAATACAAAAAAGGGGTATACAACCACTTTAAGTATTCCAAAACAAAGTCTATCTTAGGGACAACATACCTGTTACAATCTGACTGTATATTTTTGTACAATCAATTCTAGATTTACTAAAACTAGGTAATATGAGGGTCCAGCTAATCTGTCCAGTCAATCTATATAGTTGCCAAATTTTCAAAAAAACTTTTTTTTTGCTGTGTATTGTCCTGGATAAACCCACCATATTCTTGCGCTATTAAGCGCCCTTTCAGCATAATGGTATAATGCATTTTTAAATAACCCATGTCTCCCCTTTTCCCCTGTAAACAGCCATAGTCACCATCTCAGCTCCATCTGCCCAGAAGGGCAGAGGCTCTCGGCTTTTTATTCACACACAAACAGAAAGCCACAAACAGGATGTGACCTCACAGGATAGGACCAAATAAGGATATGACCAAACAAGGATAAACGAGCACAGGATGTGACAATATAGGATGTGACCAAACAAGAAAATGACAACAACCAATGAACAATGACTACTGTTCCTGCTGATGGGAGCTTTTCTGCAGGTGTACGTCATGGCACCTCAAATATGTTGATCTGGGCATACAGGGGTGGCCCTTTCGCTGGCAGACATATCCTCACTTTGCAAACACATCTCTCCAACCTCAGGAAGTTTTCCACTACCTAACGGATCTCAACCAACGTCAGTCTGCCCCATTCAGCTCTTTAGTGTGGGCTGCAGGAGTACTAACACTGGGAGACACTATGACAATACATATCAAAATACATCTTTATAAAATTTCCACAACAGTATCCAGCAAGACATTGTATGGAGGAGCAATGTACTTTATTTAGAGGTGGGACATTCATTTTAAAAAGGTGTGATTCTGCAAGAAGCATATTGTTAGCCTATTGATTTATTTGTAACAGGCATATGTATATACTGTATAAAGTACATATACAGTATAGTGCTTGCGTTTTTCACAGTGCTTTGCATACTGTATTGTCAGGGCTGGGCTCGGCCCTTCCTTCTCTGAACTGGCCGCTCAGCTGTCAGCTAATTGCCAGCTCCTATCTCTCCACAGTTATTCAGCTGTTGATGATATCCTGCTCGTCAGTCCTGCCTACTTAGACTTGCTTTGCTGACATCCCTTCTGGTCCCAGATCCTGCTTGCTGTTCCACTACATTGATCCCTGACTTCTGGCTTGGGCTTGGCTAACTATCCATTCCGGTTACTGAACTTTGGCTATGTTTTGACTACGTTTCTTCTTTTTACTTTTATTATTAAACAAGTGTGATTTAACTGTACTTCTGTCTCGGCCTAATTTCATGGTTTCTGACAGTAGGCGAAGGCCATGAATTCAAAAGATGCAGTCAATTAACATGTTGGTAAAAAAATGTCCAGGTTGGATGAACTGGATCACCGCATGGATCAGTTTACTATGGCGTTACAAACGCTCCTGAGTCACACAGCTTACCTGGAATCTCCCACTGTGGCTGCCCCGGTACAACCTATGTTGCAGGCCCACCCTGCTGCTGCTCCAGTCTCTGTGCAGGCACCCACCTCGAGTATTACCTCTATAAGAGGTTTGTCTGGTTCCGCTCCCCTTCCCCAGCGATTTGGGGGCGATCAAGTCCAATGCAGAGGGTTTCTCAACCAGGTTGAGATATACTTTGAGATGCTGCCCCAGGCGTTTTCCACGGACAGAAGCAATGTAGGTTTCGTGATAGCTTTGCTTTCTGAGAGAGCCTTGGCCTGGGCAAACTCTCTATGGGAGATGCAAAAACCTGTTGTCTTGAGCTACCCTGAGTTTGTGGCTTTAATTAAAAGGGTATTTGACTTTCCCGCATGCTCCGCTTCTGCTGCCAAGTGCCTCATGTCCATTGAATAGTAGAGTACGAGAACTGTTGTCGACTACGCCATTGAATTCCATACTCTGGCAGCAGAGGTTGCGTGGAACAATGAGGTCCTCGTGGCTGCTTTTTCTCATGGTCTCTCGGATACCATCAAGCATGAGTTAGCAGCCTGAGATATACCCACTGAGCTGGAGAAGTTGATCACGTTTGCCAGACTCAGAGAAAGACTCTCTTTTAAGGAGCGCTTGCAGAAGCCTCCTGTACGTTTGTCTCCGAGCTTTGCAGTCCCACTTGTGCCTCCCTCACCTCCCATGCCTCGGTCGGTCAGTGAAGGTGAACCCTTGCACTTGGGTTTCACGCGTCTCTCTGCAGATGAGAGAGCCTTTGGGAGGGGGAAGAGATTGTGCCTTTATTGTGGCCAGGCAGGTCACTTTTTGAAGTCTTGTCCTACCCGTCCAGAGAACGCCCAAACCTTGAGGTCCTGTCACAGACAGATCTTAGGTGGCGTTGTTTCATCCCCAGTTATCCAGGAGGATAAGCCTCTGGTTTCGGTCACCCTTTCTTGGGCTGAGTCGTCCGTCGAGATACAGGCTCTACTCGACTCTGGGGCTGCAGGCCTGTTCATTGATGTTGCCTTTGTATCAAAGCACTCAATTAGACTGCAGCTGCGTGACACTCCACTTGCCATTGAGGCTCTTGATGGGAGACCTCTACAGCCTGCCCATGTGACTCATGAGACTGTTCCGTTGTCCATGGCCGTAGGGGCTCTTCACCATGAGCTAATCCAATTCCAAGGTATTTCCTCACCTAAGTTTCCACTGGTTATTGGTTATCCTTGGTTACAGAGGCACAACCCCTCTTTTGATTGGCTCCATGCTGAGGTTCTCTCCTGGTCATCACAATGCAGTGAGACATGCTTCCAGAAGGTAGCCAAGGTCCTGTGCACCTCTTCACTCTTCTCCCTGCCGGAGGAGTATCGCAATTTTAGCGATGTCTTTGACAAAGGTCAAGCCAGTAGTTTGCCTCCACACCGGTGGTAGGATTGTGCAATTGACCTTCAACCTGGTGCCATAACCCCTCGTGGTTTACCCTTTGTCAGCCTTGGAGGATAAGGCCATGGAGGAGTATGTTGCAGACGCACTTTCTCGAGGTTTCATCCGCAAATCCTCGTCTCCTGCTGGTGCTGGTTTCTTCTTTGTAAGAAGAAGAGTGGTGAACTGAGACCTTCTATTGACTATAGGGTGTCTCAATCGTTTCACATATAAGAATGTCTATCCGATTCTGTGGATTATGGAATTATTTGACCGCCTCAAGGGAGCAACGGTTTTCATGAAGCTTGATTTGAGAGGGGCATACAATCTTGTGAGGATTAAGGAGGGCGATGAGTGGAAAACTGCGTTTAATACCATAACAGGCCATTATGAGTACCTCGTAATGCCTTTTGGCCTTTGTAACGCCCTGGCAGTTTTCCAGGAATTTATTAACAATGTCCTCTGAGATTTGTTGCAGTTATGTGTGGTGGTTTATCTCAATGAAATCCTCCTATTTTCCAAGTCCCTGGAGAGCCACCACACAGATGTCTGTCACATGCTTCAGAAACTAAGAGAGAGCAATCTCTATTGTAAACTGGAGAATTGCGAATTCCATTGTGAACAGGTTAAATTCCTGGGTTATGTCATTTCCACTGCTGGTTTTTCAATGGACCCAGATAAACTTTCGGCAGTTCTACAGTGGCCCCAACCCGTGGGTTTACATCCTCTGCTGCGTTTCCTGGGCTTTGCCAACTATTATCTGAAGTTTCTTCATAACTTCTCGTCTCTGGTCAAGCCCCTGACTGATATGACCAGAAAGGATGGTAACCCACAGAGTTGATCTCCGGAGCCAATAAAGGCCTTTGAGAGTTTCAAGGCTGCCTTTGTTTCTGCTCCTTTGTTGGCACATCCTGATTCTACGTTACCTTTTATCCTTGAGGTTGATGCTTCTGAGACTGGTGTTGGCGCCCTTGTCTTAATGTCCTACCTGTGAGAGTGCTATGCATCCTTGTGGCTACTTTTCCAAGAAATTGTCACCTGCAGAGTGCAATTACGAGATTGGTGACAGAGCTGTTGGAGATCATTTTAGCCCAGAAAGAATGGAGACATCTCCTCGAAGGTACCACTGTGCCGGTTCTCATTCTTACTGACCATATAAATTTCACATTCTTGTCTGTGGCTAAACGCCCCTCTCCCAGAAGGGCGTGATGGGCTCTTTTCTTGTCAAGTTTCAATTACATTGTCTCATTCTTACCTACCCGGTACTAAGAATGTAAGGGCTGACGCCTTGTCATGACAATTTTCCTCCATTTCCAGGTTGGAGTAGGTTCCGGTTCCTGTGATTCCCCACTGATCGTATTCTGGCTACGGTTCGCACCAGTCTCACTTCTCCTTTGGGTGACAAAATTCTTGCTGCTCAGGTCCATGCTCCTCCTGAGAAACCTTGTGACCGCTGCTTTGTCCCAGAGAGTCTCCGTACTGCCATGCTCCAGACTTACCATTCTCCCAAGGTTGCTGGCCACTCAGGGAAGAATCAACTCTTTTGGGCCATTTCCCAACAATTCTGGTGGCCTAGTCTACGTGCTGATGTAACTGCCTTCTTAGTTGCCCATTCCATGTTTGCTCAGAGTAAGACTCCATGACACCTTCCAGTGGGCCTCCTACAACCCATACCCAATGGAGAGAGGCCCTGGACCCACCTGTCTATGGATTTCATTGTGGAGTTACCCAACTTCCAGGGCAACACAGTTATCCTTATGGTGGTTGACCGGTTCTCAAAGTTGTGTCATTGTATTCCACTTAAGAAGTTGCCCACTTCTAAGGAACTGGCTTCCATTTTTGCTCGGGAGATCTTTCACTTACATGGGCTACCCAAGGTGATTGTCTCGGACAGGGGTAGTCAGTTTGTGTCCCGGTTCTGGCGAGCCTTTTGTGCACAGTTGGGAATCCAGCTTGTTTTCTCCTCTGCGTATCACCCGCAGTCTAATGGGGCCGCAGAATGAGCCAATCAGTCCTTGGAGCAATCCTACGTTGCTATATTTCTGACCATCATAACAACTGGTCAGACCTATTACCATGGCCAGAGTTTGCTCATAACAGTGCCTTGAATTCTGCTTCCCGATTATCCCCGTTTATGGCGAATTATGGTTTCCAACCTTCCATGTTGCCTGACTCGTTTGTTCTGCAGAAAATTCCTGCATTAGAGGAGCATCTCCCTGATCTACGTTCCACCTGGGCCCGAGTCCAGGAGGCTTTGTGACATGCTAATGATAGGTACAGACTCCATGCTGACCGCAGACGCCTGCCTGCGCCTTCCTACAAGGTTGGGGACAGGGTCTGGCTGTCATCTCGCAACCTCCGACTTTATGTTCCCTCACTGAAGTTCGCACCTCAGTTTATTGGGCCTTTCCATATTCTTCGCAGGATTAACCCAGTGGCTTACGCATTAGGACTTCCTTCAAATATGCGTATTTCAAATGTTTCATTGTTTATATGCTAGCAGCTCACCTTAAACAAAGACCACAACAGGTTTAGTGACGCTTTTAGGAGAGGAGAGTGGAGTGGAATGTGATTTTCAGACCAGCTGTGGATTTCGATGCAGGCGAGAAGAGGCGAGTGGAACGTAAACTGCCATTAAGGATTTGTATATCAAAGCGCCACTAGATCTGTTGTGGCCTTTGTTTAACCACTTTAGCCCCGGAAGATTTGGCTGCTCAATGACTTTACAATTTGGCACTGCACTGCTTTAACTGGTAATTGCGCGGTCATGCAATGCTGTACCCAAACGAAAGTTGCGTCATTTTTTCCCACAAATAGCGCTTTCTTTTGATGGTATTTGAGTGCTTATTCGATTTTTATTTTTTGCATGTCTTTGGTAAAAAAAAGTCAATAAGTGTATATTTATTGGTTTGCGCAAAAGTTATAGCATCTACAAACTATAACTATAACTACTACTGATATGACTGATTTCTGATTGGGACTCTAAAACAAAGTTAATACTGCAGCTGCAGGAACAGATTCACAGGACTCAATCACTGTGTTTAAAATGTCCGTTCAGTGAAAAATTTATTATTACATGTTATTTTATACATAGATAAGAAAGGGGTGGTGTGAGATGTTATTAAAAAGTAACAAATAGCAATATGTTATTAAAAGCTAACAAATAGAAATATATTATTAAAAACTAGCGAATAGAACAATTGCAAAAGTTAAACCTTGAAAAGGGAGGGGGGAGTAGAGAGCGTTTAGTAGGAGAAGTGTCTGTGTGTTAGGTGAAGGTTACAGAACACATTTCAACAGTGAGAACAAAATGGATTCTCTTGTGCTTAAATGAACAGTACAATGAATGTCCATGTCATTTCCCCCCTTTTGTTTATTTGACACCATTCTTCTCCGCGTTACGTTCAGCCGATTGCTGGTAACTCCTGTTACATTGGCGCAGAGAGACGGCGTCCTGTTCAGCTCTCTCCTAGCTTTCTCACAATAATGGGTTCATCAGGGCTGGTGGTACATTTGTTGGTACAGCGGGTAGTCACACAGAGGCATAGCCTGATGAGGAAGTAAATAACAAACATGAGAAATAGAAACATCACAATGTAAGCGCCTAGTTTCTGTAACCATGTTGCTATGCCATATAAAAAATCACCAAAACCTCCTAAACCCTGAAAGGGGTTCCATCCATCTTTAGCAATATCTCTGGCCTTATTCTGTAGTTCTCTTATCTTAGCAAGATGCCCTTTAATAATGTCCTCATTATCAGAAATGTATATACAACAGTCAGTGTGAAATATCTTACACATCCCACCTTGAGCTGCAGTGAGATAATTTAGCGTTAATCTGTGCTCTAATACTACTTTTTTAAGCTGAGCCATTTCTTCATTTAATAAACCTATATCAGTGGTAGTAAGGTTAATAATCTCATCTACAATTCTAGTGTAATTATTTAGTCTTTTCATTGCTTCAATTCCCCATCCTGTCCAGGAAGGGAACCATGACCATGTCATGTCACCTTCAGTGAACAGCTCTCTTTTGAACACTAAAGGGTATTCTGGACTTTGATCTGGTCGCACTGTATCTTTGCGAACAGCCAAAGCAGGTACTAACTTCCCAATATAACATGTACCTGTGACATTAGTAGGAAGCCAGGCGTAAGCTTTATTTCCACATATATAATATAACCCTCTACGTATGGACGGTATGCCTGCTCCTAAAAAACTGGAAGCAATAACATGGAATCTCAGGAAACCGATATTTTCACATATTGGAAACTGTGAGCAATTTGTACTATAAAGGGTTCTATTTAGTTCTGGATCTGGGATATAATAATATTGACCATAGTTTCCTCCATAAACTGTAATTTTTGCTCCAGTGCAATCTGAATTGCCCAACCGTCTACATTTAGTGTTAAACGGGCATGTGATGTTTAAACAAATCTGTGGAGTGTTTATCTGTTTCGAAACCATCAAAGTTACTGATCTGTGCTCATTGGCTGTGGAGACTATGTATGAGCCATTTATTCTGGTCCTGTTTAGATCAGTGAAATTGAGAGGCATTGCTATCATGGGTATTGTTCCTGTTTGGGGATGTAAGTGAGAACACACCCAGCAGTTACTAGCGTTGCTATGGGTTGCATACAATTTTAACATTTGGATGAAAGGGTTATTTTTCCATGTCTCAGTTCTCACAAACAACAAAAAGAAAAGAAACATTATCATCTTTTTTTCAAAGGATATCATCACTTCAGGATTTTCTTGCAGTGACTGGCGTGAATCCAGGTGGGTTTTCCTTCCAACTTGACAGCAGAACCGGTTGTCAAAAGCACCAAATGTGGTCCGTCAAATTTTGGTTCTAGTGGCTTTCTGACGTGTCGCTTGACCACCACCCAGTCACCTGGTTGGATTCTGTGAATACCTGAAACAGAATCTGGGTCGGGGATAGATTTATAAACACCTTCATGTATTTTATTCAATGTTCTTTGCAAAATCTGAACATATTCTAACAGATTAGAGTGAGAAGCCTGCAACTGTTGGGGAAAATATAGCCCTGTTTTGGGTGGCCCTCCAAATAAAATCTCATAGGGGGACAGCCCATGTGGTTGTTTAGGGGTAGTTCTTACAGAATATAGGGCTAATGGCAAAGCTTCCACCCATCCTTTTCCTGTATCTGCTTTAATTTTTGCACATCTGTTTTTCAAAATTCCATTAAGTCTCTCAACTTTACCACTACTTTGTGGATGATAAGGTGTATGGAAAGCTTGCTGTATGTGAAGTGCTTCCATTACCTCTTTCATTACTTCCCCAGTAAAATGGGTTCCTCTGTCACTCTCAATAGTTTCAGGAACTCCATATCTACAAACTATTTCATTCAAAATTTTCTTTGCTGTTGTTTTTGCATTTAACTTTGGCTACTGGCCAGCTCTCGGGCCAACCTGAAAACATGTCAACACACACTAAAGCAAACTCATAGGTGCCTATTCTGGGCATCTGAATGTAGTCTATTTGAATTCTTTGGAAAGGGAAATCTGGCTTTGGAGAATGCCTTTGGGGAACATGAACAGGCCTCCCTGCATTGTACAGAGCACAAGTGAGACATGAAGCACAAAACCTGGCTGCAAATGCACTAAATCCAGGTGCTATCCAATAGCAGTCAGTAAGTGCCACCATCGCGCCCTTAGCAAGATGACTGACGCCATGTGCCAGCTGTGCTAAAACTGGGTACAAACTCCTGGGTAGACACCACCTGTTGTCAGCGCTCCACAGGCCCTGCTGATTTTGGGTAGCATTACATTTGATCCACTTATCCTTCTCTTCATCAGGGGCCTGGTTCTGCAACTGAATTAGAGTTTCTACATCCCACTGCTCTTGATGAGGGGAATCTGTCCCCGCTACCTGGGCGACCCCTACAGTGGATGTGACTCCAAATGCCATAAGGGCAGCATCCTTTGCCGCTTGGTCCGCTAAAGCATTTCCTCTGGCTGTCATGTCACTTCCCCTTGCATGCCCTTTTACCTTCAAGATGGCAACTTCTGCTGGTTTCTGAAAGGCCTCAAATAGCCGCTCTATGAGTTTTGCATGTCTCACTGGCTTCCCTGCACTAGTCAGGAAGTGCCGTGCTTTCCAGATAGGCCCAAAATCGTGGGCTATTCCAAATGCATATCTGCTGTCAGTGTAAACATTTCCCCTTTGATTCTCTAGGAGATGACATGCTTTGACTACAGCATACAACTCCGCTTCCTGTGCTGACATCTGGGGTTTCAATGCTTCCTGATGTAAAATGGTGTCTGTAGTGGTTACAGCAAACCCTGTGTGTGGCTGACCATCGTCAGTGTAAAATCTGGAACCATCTACGAATAAGTGTGTGTCACAATCTGATAAGGGCTCATCTTTTGCTGGTGTGACAGAGGCCCTTTCTACCTCCATAAGAGCCATACAATCATGAGAAAAACTCTCAGGTTCTACATCAGTACCATTTGTTGCATCTTCCTCATCAATTATAGGAAGAAGAGTAGCCGGATTTAAAGTAACACATCGTTTGATTGTTAAATTCGATGGAGCAAAAAGAGCAGACTGGTACTTGTCAAATCTACTGGCAGACACATGTCTAGTATTTACTTGATTCATGATTTCCTGTACTGCATGTGGCACATACAGGATCAGAGCAGAATCTAGTACAAGCTCCGTTACTTTGTCTAGCAGCAAAATGCAGGCTGCTATGGCTCGCATACAACTGGGGGAGCCTTTGATGACAGGGTCTAATGAGGCTGATACATACATCACAGGCCTCTGTTTGTCTCCATGTAGCTGGGTGAGTACACCTGCAGCAAATCCATTGACTTCATGACAGAACAACGAGAAAGTCTTAGTATAGTCAGGAAGTCCAATGGCGGGAGCTTCAGACAAAATTTTAATAAGCTCCTTCATCTGCAATTCATTGTCCCATGTGAGTTTGAAAGGGTTTCTAGTGGTAGCCTCATATAGAGGAGCCATAAGTTCTGATGCATTTGGAATCCAGTCCCTACAATATCCCACTAACCCCAGGAAGGCACGTAGTTGCCGGACATTTCTTGGCTTTTCAAAGTTTTGTAGAGTTTTAACTCGATCTGGGGTTAGGTGACGGATTCCATGTGAAATGCAGTGACCCAGGAAGATCACTTTCTCTTGGCAGTATTGTAGCTTATCTTTGCTAACTTTGTTGTTACTGTTATAGAGAAACAGGAGAAGGCTTACTGTTTCTCTGCTACAAATGTCCTTTGTATCAGAACAAATAAGCAAATCGTCTATGTACTGAAGCAAAACTGTGTTTGGGTGTAAGGGGGACCATTGGTCCAATACTTGCTTTAACGCAGTATTATATTCAGAGGGGCTACTCACACAGCCTTGGGGCAATCTTGTCCATGCTAACTTTTGGGCATCATGGGTAAATGAAAAAAGGTGCCAGCAATCTGGGTGCAGGGGCACCGAAAAGAAAGCATTTGCAAGATCAATCACTGTAAAGCAGGTGCTGGAGGCAGGTATTCCACTTAGTAAAGTGCGGGGGTTGGGCACGATCGGGGTATCTGCCTCTATTATATTGTTAATGGCTCTCAAATCATGCACCATGCGATATGTCACCTGCCCACCCTTCTTGTCTGGCTTCTTTGCAATTGGGAACAGGGGTGTATTGACCTGGGACTTAATGGGTACAACAACCCCTGCTGCTTTCAGTTGAGTGATTTGATCCTTTATCCCCTCAGTCTGAGCAATACTCAGTGGGTACTGTTTAATCTGTGGGAGATGGGCTCCTGGTTTAATTTTTATCATGACTGGGGTGCAATCCAGCAGACCTACATCATATTTGCTGGTGGCCCATAATTCAGTGGGAATCACTTTCAATTCTGGTGGAAATGGCAGAGTGGAGTCTTGGATTAAAAATACTCCACAGGCAGAATTTAAAACTTCTCCTGATAGACTACTGACCACTTGGACTCCTGTAGGAGTGTAGTCTATGTTTGCTAGAATTTGGTTCAAAATGTCAGCTCCCAAAAGATTGGTAGGAACTGTGTCTGAAACTAACACTTTAGTGACAATTTCTGTTTGCTGTCCTAGCCTAAGTTTAAGTGGCTTGGACTCAACCAAATCAGTAGAGGTCCCGGTTAGGCCAACACCAGAGATAACATTTGTAGATAATAATCCTGGAGGTAAGTCCTCTATATTAAAAACACTTCGGCTTGCACCAGTATCAATTAAACAGGTTAATTCTGTTTCTCCTCCAGGATAGGGGAGTTCTTGTAAAAATACTTTTACTCTGGCCTCGGGACCATTGTCTCCCCTATTTAACATGATTGATACTGGCATGCCATTTTCCTATGCCTGATCCACTGCTTTTGGCAGAGAACTGGGATCAGCATGAGGGGCCTCTAAGCTCTTTTCTAGTCTACGGTCAGGAAGATGGCAGAATTTGGCTATGTGTCCTTCCCCATCACAATTGTAGCATATAATTGGTCCCCGATTGCCATGATTTCTGAAATTGCCTTTGCCTCTACCTCTTCCTTTTCCTCTCTGCTTCCCCATGTACATTACCTTGGGTTTGCTGTCTTTTGGTTAATCCTGTTTTCTATGGACAACAGGATAGGCAGGACGTCTCGAATAGACATATTGCCTGCCTCAGGCCTTGCTGTGAACAACTTTTCTTTCAACTGGGGTATTAAACCATCAAGAAACCTTTGTTTCACCAGTTGTGTAGATGGACTTGCAGTTTCTCCCGCCTTCTCTTCCTCTATTTTAATGCCTGCTTCCTCAGCCATCTCACTTAACCGCCTCCAATAAGCCCCTGCTGCTTCCTCTTTCCCTTGCTTAGCATTCATAAATTCAGCATGTCTGGTTTGTCCATATATTTGGGGCAATTTTTCCTTCAATTTCTCACAAACCTCCCGTCCACTAACCATCTTACCTAGATTTTTGACGTCTACACCACATTCTTTAAGTATATAGCCAGACATGTTGCTTCCCACTGCTTTAATAAGAAGCTGATGAATGTCAGTAGCAGAAGCCTCATATGCTTCCTGTGCAGCACTAAGTTTGTTTGCAAACCCAATTGGATTCTTTCTAGGATCTCCCAATCCTTCTAATATGGCTCTCATATCTTGGGGACTAAAAGGTACATGCCATTTAATTTGAGACTTACTGTCAACAGCATCACCTTCAAAAACTAATTGGGTTCTGACAGGATAAACTGCAACAGATTTCTCTATGCCAGGGGCAGAAGGGCTGGCATCTCCCTTCCTTCTCTCTTCATCTTGCTGCCACAATTTGGAAATTATGGTTTGCTCCGGAAGTTCAGACTCTATCTCTCTTTCTCTGGCCAAAGCCTTAAGTTCAGAGAGATCCAGGTTTGCATATGTGCCTTTTGATTTATGCCAATCATCTGTTTCTAGGATACGAGCCAAATCCCTCTTTGTAGGTTGATATGGGGCTGTTAAACCTCTGCTCTCTACTATATTGCATAGCTCATCTTTTGTGTGTTCCATGTAATCTAATTCTTTTGCTTTTGTGCGTGGACCCCTTAAAGCCAAACTGGCAGCCACATAAGGTGGGGGGGTCCTCCTCTACAGAGTCTTCTGGCCAAACGTAGTAAATTTGGGCAGTACTTTTATTAAATATCTCCGTCAAGCCAGTTTGATTTGCTACTTTAGCTTCTGTCTCCCATGTGCAAGCTATTCTCCACGTTCCTTCACTGCACAGTAGTGGGCCATAATCGTGCAGAAAAGTTTGCCATACTTTTAAATCAAAAGTCCCTTCAGATTTTAAAGGTTTAGCTGTTCCCTTTGTCCATTCTACCCATTTATCTAGGGGCTCAGTATAGGCAGAACCGTACCTTCGGTTCATATATTCTCTAGCGCTCATCTTGCGCTGGGCATTTTCTGAAGGCCTCTCTCCCTTCATTCCCTTAATTAATTTAATGCCCATAATGACTGGCCAGTCTTCTCTCTTCTCTACTTGTGCCTATACCCTCTTGCCTCTAAAACAAATAGTACAGCAAATCTGCAGATTTACAAGAATAGTCTCCACTTATCTACGTGGATAGAAGGGGTTTATGACAATAGACAAAACACTCATTAAGAGACCCTCCTCGTCTCTTCTCTTCTCTGTGAGTTTTATCTGACCCTACCATGCGCCTCTGACCCAGGTCGCCCACAAGGAGTCAACGCAGGGAACTGCAGAGGATTTTCCCTATCCACACACAGTCCAACCCGTGAAGGGGGACACAAACACATTCACACACACACACGTTACCCAACCAGAAAGGTCCGAGAGTGGTCTGGTTTCCTTGAGAACCGACAGATAGGATACATAGGAAAAGGCAGAAATATAGCAAGCTTAAGGGCAGCTTACCTAGCCGGCATTTGAGGTCTGCGTTTCCCGATGATCCCGATCGAAGCGCGGTTCCTTCTGGAGACTCTGCCAAACTCCTGTTATGACTCGCCAAGACTGATATGACTGATTTCTGATTGGGACTCTAAAACAAAGTTAATACTGCAGCTGCAGGAACAGATTCACAGGACTCAATCACTGTGTTTAAAATGTCCGTTCAGTGAAAAATTTATTATTACATGTTATTTTATACATAGATAAGAAAGGGGTGGTGTGAGATGTTATTAAAAAGTAACAAATAGCAATATGTTATTAAAAGCTAACAAATAGAAATATATTATTAAAAACTAGCGAATAGAACAATTGCAAAGTTAACCTTGAAAAGGGAGGGGGGAGTAGAGAGCGTTTAGTAGGAGAAGTGTCTGTGTGTTAGGTGAAGGTTACAGAACACATTTCAACAGTGAGAACAAAATGGATTCTCTTGTGCTTAAATGAACAGTACAATGAATGTCCATGTCAGTACATTTTCAGGAATTTCTCATCTCATTTCTTGAGGTGCTAAAATGGCAGGGCAGTACAACCTCCCTCCAAATGACCCCATTTGGAAAATAGACACCCCAAAGAAATTTCTGAGAGGCATGTTGAGCCAATTGAATATAGATAAGTGATTGAAAAATGACAAATTACACAAAGTTTTCACTAAATGATATATTGCTCACAAATGCCATGGTTATATGTGGAATTACACCCCAAAATACATTCTGCTGCTTCTCCTGAGTATGGGGATACCACATGTGTGAGACTTTTTGGGAGCCCAGCCGTGACAGGACCCCAAAAACCAATCACCACATTCAAGCTTTCTAAGGGCATAAGATGGTGATTTCACTTCCTCACTACCTATCATAGTTTCGGAGGCCATGAAATGTCAAGATAGCACAAACCCCCCCCCCCCCCCCCAAATGACCTAATTTTGGAAAGAAGACACTTCAAGTTATTTGAGAGGCACGTTAAGTCCATGGAATATTTTGTATTTTGCCACAAGTTTCAGGAAAATTATTTTTTTTTTTTTTTTTTTCCCACACTGCCTATCACAGTTTGGAGGCCATGATATGTCCAATAGCACTTTTTTTCATTTAATGCACAACCCCCACCCCCCCAAAATGACCTAATTTTGGAAAGTAGACACTTCAAGCTATTTGCTGAGAGGCATGTTGAGTAATTTGCAGATGTCGCTTTTTGTCACAAAGTTTTGAAAATTGAAAAAGAAAAAAATTTTCAAAAACAAATGAGAGCTGCAAAATACTCACCATGCCTCTTACCAAATACCTTGGGGTGTCTACTTTCCAAAATGGGCTCATTTGGGTGGTTTTGTGCTATCTAGCATTTCAGG